>NC_136069.1:361223831-361238831 GCF_964261635.1 Lissotriton helveticus
ACTGGGAATGGCCGAACTTCTACCCAACCTTGTAGCGCTGTCTAGCAAGCGGCATTGCCGTTGGAATCAGGGGGGATCTATGTTCGCTGCGCCCTCCCGGCCCTCATCCCCTCCCGAGGCCAAGTCGTCGTCGTCCGTCCTGGAGTAGAGGTAGGTGCGATAGAGCTCCCAGAAGTTTTTGGGGCGGCTACGGGGAGGGAGCAATTCGCTATATGTCTCCGCCTGCGTGTTACAGTACAGCATGTCGTGAGCCCACCGCTTGAGTGTCGGGAGCGGACCCCTCATCCAACAGGAGGCCACGACCCGTTTGGCAAGTAGTATGCCCATGCTGACCAGTTTACGCACCGGCGCCGGCACGTCCCTCGTATAGCCCAGCAGAGCGAGTGCCGGGTCAGCGTCCAGCTCCTGTCCCGTTATTGTGCTTAATTCCGAAAAAATAGACGTCCAGAACTTACTGATTCCCGGGCATAGCCAGGCCACGTGCAGGAAGTCCGCTACTGGGGCGCGGCATCTCTCGCATCGGGGAGAGTCGCGGAGCCCATAGCGATGCAATCTTTCAGGTGTATAATATACTCGTTGCAGGAATTTGAAATGAAGAAGGCGGTGTCTCCCATTCAGCGAGATCCGCCTGGTGGCCGCGCAGCAGTACGTCCACATCCCATCGTCTATGTGCATGTCTAAATCGGTCTGCCAGGCCAATCGCGCCCTCGTGTATTGCAGTGCTGTGTGGGCGTGTCCCATACTGTAAAGCTTAGAAGTAAGCTTCTTCTGGGACTCTGTGCGAATGACATACTCTAGCTCTGGTATCACCGGAGGTTCCTCCATATCGGGGCCTAAAAAGTCCAGTAGGGCGCTACGCACCCTGTGATACTGGAAGCGATGGAGCAGGGAGGGGCGGTCAAGCCCCCGCACCAGCTGATCCCACGTCTTAACCTTGCCATGTTGGAAAAGGTCCCCCAGCGTGTGCGCCCCTAGACCAGCTAGGGCTTTGTGTACGCCAGGTTCCGCCAAAGTAGGGAGCCAAAGGGCCCAATGTATCGGCATATTAGGAGCGTACAGTAGTATCTTATCTTGCCTCTGTATTATGGAGTTCCAAGCGTGGTTAGTGGAACGGATGGAATCCAGTGCGCCCACTCTGCGGTTGCTAGGGCTACAGATAGTCGCCGGGAGCGGAGTAGGGGCCGCGAAAAGGCGCTCCAGAATCACATGCGGGATATCCGGGTCGCCGTGTATCCAGGTATGGAGGTGAGAGGCCTGCGCTATCTCCTGTAGTAGCGTTCAAGATCTGGGGCGGCCAGCCCCCCTTGCTCGTATGGGAGCTGAAGCACCTTCCATTGTATTCTAGGTTGTTTCCCGGCCCAGGCGAGCCTAATAAGGAGTTTGTTTAGGGTCGTGAAGAAAGCCCTGGAGAGGACAATCGGGAGGTTATTGAAGAGGAACAAAAATCTAGGGAGGACCACCATCTTCATCAGGGCAATGCGGCCCATTAAAGACAGCGGTAGCTTAATCCAGAGCTCTACATCGTCAGCCAGTTTACTATATGCAACACCGTAGTTTGCGCGTAACACTATGTCTGGGTCCGTGTGTATCATTATACCCAGGTATCGGACCGGGTCCGTGGACCATTGTAGTGGGTAGTCCATCTCGAAGGGTTCAGTAACAGGGGTCAGAGGGAAAGCCACTGACTTTGGCCAGTTCACCTTCAGTCCCGAAAGGGCCCCAAACCGCACCACCTCCCGCAGGACCGATGAGAGGTTGTTCACCGGGTCCCTAACGTACAACAACGTGTCATCCGCATATGTGGAGATACCGATCTTGTAGGTAGGGTAGCTGATGGCTTCGTAGGAGTGGTATTCCCGCATCGCGCAAGCCAGCGGTTCCGCGACCAGCGCGTACAGCAGCGGCGAGAGGGGGCAGCCCTGTCTCGTGCCACGGCTCACAGTGAACGCCTCCGAAACGGCATCACCCAGCCGAACTCTCGCAGTGGGTTGGTGATAAAGCGCGCCGAGGAGTTGGAGGAAAAGATCCCCCAGTCCCAGTTTCCTGAGGACTTTGCGCATGAACGTCCACTCCACGGAGTCGAACGCCTTCTCCATATCCAAGAAGACAGCGATCGCCTTGGTGTCATGTTTGGTGTGTTGGATGGCTCCCATAACCGTTCTGATGTTATACGTGAGGTTTCTGGTCGGGATGAAACCCGCCTGTTCTGGGGCTACTAATTCTGGGGCGACGAGCGCTAGTCTGTTTGCCAGTACCTTAGCGTACAGCTTCGCATCAACGTTGATAAGGGACAAGGGGCGGTAGGACCCCGGGAGGTCAGGCGGCTTGCCCGGTTTCAAAATCGTCACTATGAGTGCTTCTCTCATAGAAGTGGGCATCACACCATACTCGCAGATCTCATCAAAGAGGGTGGAGAGATAGGGGAGCAGCTTGTCCTTATACGCCTTATAAAAGGCGACGGTCAAGCCATCGATTCCGGGCGCACCGCCTGGCCTCATGCCGTCTAGAGCGTCCGCAATCTCCTCTCGGAGTATAGGGGACATCAGGAATTCCCTCTGCCAGTTCTCTAAGAACGGCATTTTGATGTGGTCTAAGTAATTGTCTATGTGGCTCTCCACATCCGAGATCTTGCTGGTGTACAGGTCTTGGTAGAACCCTTTGAATTCCGCCAGAATATCTCCCTGCGATGTCAGTGTTTCCCCGTCCGTGGAGCGCAATTCAGTGACACCCTGGCGTCGCCTGGCCCCCTTCATAATCCCGGCTAGCAGAGAACCCGGCCGGTCGCCCTCACCGTATGCGCGGGCCGTTGCGTATTTCCCCAGGTGCCTGACCTCTCTGTCCGCCTCCTCGTGGAACTCTGTCAGGAGCCCCCGCAACGTCTCATTCCCCGCCGGGGACGGGTCCGTCAGTCGTTGGCGTTCACAATCCGCAATTCGCCCCTCGAGCAGTGACAGTCTACTCCTGATAGCCCTGAGGACACTGGAATGCTTGGCCATGACGACGCCCCTAACATAGACCTTAAAGGTTTCCCAAACCGTGCCGAAGCTATCCACCGTTCCTACGTTACTGGAAAAGAACGTGTCTATGTCCTCCCCTAGTTCTGCCCTGAAGGCCTCGTCTAACAGAGAGTACGGTGGGAAGCGCCACGTGAACGGGGGGATTCTGGGTAGCGGTGTGTTCAGAACCAGTAGTATGGGGGAGTGGTCAGACAGCGTCCGCGGGAGAACTCTGCAGTCCCTCACCATCGTCAGTAGAGTAATAGGGGAGAGCCAGTAGTCAATCCTAGTGTGGAGGTTGTGGTACGCTGAATAGTGTGTGTAACCCCCCCTCGCGCTATGCCGCTCCCTCCAGACATCCGCCAGCCCCAGTCTCACCATTTCGGCCTGCATTTGATGCGCTGCTGCTGCTGGGCGCCTGGGGGGCCCCCCCGATCTATCAAGTTCAGGGCTAAAGGTGAAATTAAAGTCCCCCCCCCAAATCAGTTTATCTGTGGGGCATTCAGCACAGTGTCCCGCCAGCGCCGCATAAAACTCTGGGGAGTCATAATTCGGGCCATACACATTCATGATCAGGAGATTATGTCCCTTACCCGTGCATTTGCTTAACACAAATCGGCCCTCCGGGTCCGCACTGAGTAGCGTGAGTGAAAGTTTAGATTTAGGATTTACCCACGTGAGAACTCCCCTAGCGTGTGAGGTGAAGCCCGCATAAGTGGAGTTGCCCTGAAGACCTCTATGTGTGAGCATTTTACTGGTGTCGGGTAGGTGCGTCTCCTGTAACAGAGCCAGGTCCACATGGTGTCTTTGGAGGTAGTGCAGCACCTTGCGGAGTTTCCGGTAGTCGTTCAACCCCCTTACATTCCATGTCAACGCAGTTAGGGTATCAGTGTCAGGCAGTGGGTCACCTAGTATCTCTTCAGCCATTAGAAAAGTGGCAACACATAATGAGCACCAGCAGTAAACATTCCCCCCTCCCACTTGCGCCCACACCATCGGTCCCCTCCAGGGAATAGAACATTGCAGAACACAGTTGAGACCCCCCCCCAAACATTCCGAACTCCAGAACAAGAACCCCCACCCACCTCCCACAGTCAACCGACCCCAACCTGGTGTGACCGAATCCCCTGTGTCCCCCCCCCCACCCTCTAGCAATCCCATTCAACAACACCACAAACTGGCTCAATCTGAGCCGTCACAGCTGGCAGCGCTGGGGCAGAGGTAGCCTACTCGTACTGTCCGACGTCCAGTGTCCCACCTGGATCTCCGTGCAATGTACATACGTAGCCCTCACGCCAGCGCCCTAGTGGCGTAGCTCAGCAAGCAAGGAGTGCATAACAAGTTTCGGCTCTCTGTCCGAGCCCCCCCCCTCCCGCCCCTCCAGCCGCCTCTGACCTGTATCGTGTCCGGTTCCAGGGGAGCTGAGCCCATCCAGGATGGCTGTGTGCCGCAAGTGCGAGGGCTCAGGGGCACCCAGCCGATTCACTCGAGTCACCCCCGCTCTGTGGCGCTCAGGGAGTCCAAATATCTCACAGTTCAGACTGAGCGGGGGGAGCATAACGTGCAAAGTGGAGTGGCGCCACGTGCGCCCCTGAAGCCGCGGCCTGCCGGTGTGTCCTTGAGAGCGCCATCGCTCCTCAGTCCTGTTCCTCCAGGCCCTCCGCTCCCGATTGTTCCGCTGCATGCGCGTCTGGGCCCCCTCTGCTCTCCCTCATCCACACCTTCAGGGATTTTTGTAGCTCTTTGGGATCCGTGAAGAAGTGAGAATGCCCCTGACGGTTAATGCGCAGCCGCGCCGGGTATAACAAGGCGTAGTCCAGGCCAAGGTCCCTCAATTGTTGCTTGTACGGGACAAATCGCCGTCGTTCTTCCTGCACTTTGGAGGTGAAATCAGGGTACAACGATATGTTCATCCCCTCGTGCTGCAGTGACCCCTTCTCGCGGGCCGCGCGGAGCGCCGTGTCCCTGTCCCTGTAGTTCAATAATTTCGCAATTATCGGCCTGGGGTTAGCGCCCGGGGGTGGCCTAGGTCCAAGGGTGCGATGGGCGCGCTCAACAATGAACATGGGGGAAAAGATGTCGTCTCCCAAGAGTGTCTTAAGTAGTTTTTCAACAAAGAGTTCCATCTTACCCGTCTGGGTCGTCTCAGCCACACCCGTTATTCGTATGTTGGATCGCCTTGAGCGCGCCTCCAAGTCCTCCGACTTTTCCTGTATCACCTGCAGCAGGCGGCCAAACTGCTTTCGATCAGCGCCCCACTCCATTTGCGCCTCTTCAGCCTCAGTTAGTCTGCGTTCGGCCATGTCGAGTCGTTCCGCATGTTTATCCACCCTCTCCGTCATGCGGTCCATGCGATACGCCAGGGCATCGATCTTGTTACCTATGGCCGACATACCTTCCTGCAGGCCCTTCTCCATGGTCGTGAGCATGCCTTTTATTTCCGCGCAGAGCGAGGAGCCCGGGTCGCCGGTCGCTCCTGGCGAGTGGGAGGCCGGAGGGCCTGGTCCCTTCTGGCGGCGCTGGTCGAACGACAGCTTCGACTGGGTCCTGTCCCCCTTCACCATTGTCGCGTTTCCCAGACCCCGGTGGGGGGTGCCGCGGGTGAGCACGTAGCCCTCGTGGAGCGCGTGGGTATGCCGCTGGGTCGGAGAAGTGTGTTAGGCACCACCGGGGTGCCGGCTGAGATGGTTCCCGGCCGCCCTCCAGCCCAGGCTGGGCCTGGGTAATGGCGCCGCGTCAGGACACGACCAGCGCCACGCAGCTCTCCGCCTCCTCCGCAGTTAGCCCAGGGGTTTTTTCCGGGTCCCACGGCACCGGGAACCCCCGCCAGCCGGTGACTCTGTGTGTCGGTGAGGTGGCGTGGAGTCCGGGGGGTCCGCCTTCACCGGGACCCGGAGGGGTCCAGGTCGACTCGTCCGCGCAGCCGCACGTCGGGTCACGTAACTCGGTCTCGGCTCTCAAGCGAGGTCGGGGATCGCGGCCTGGTTGCTCGCCACCCCGCAGCCGCTGAAAAATGGTGCGTCCGAGCGCGGGTCGTCCCCAAACTTCGGGCGGAGTTGCGGTAAGAGTAGGGCCGACAATTCCTGCCGATTTCGCTGGGATTTCTTCGCTGAGCAAGGATCTTTGGCGGATAATAGTTGGCGCCGACGCGGAGCTCTGCTCTTACGCGTCCGCCATAGACGCCGGCTAGCTCCGCCCCCCAGGGCAATAGATAGATAGAGTGAGGGCAATAGATAGATAGAGTGAGGGCGATAGATAGATAGATTGATAGGCTGAGGGCGATAGATAGAGAGAGGGTGATAGATAGATAGATTGATAGAGTGAGGGGCGATAGATAGATAGAATGCGGTCGATAGATAGATAGAGTGAGGGCGATAGATAGATAGATAGATAGATAGATAGATAGATAGATAGATAGATAGATAGATAGATAGATAGATAGATAGATAGATAGATAGATAGATAGATAGATAGATAGATAGATAGATAGATAGATAGATAGATAGATAGATGGATAGATAGAGTGAGGGCGATAGATAGATAGATAGATAGATAGATAGATAGATAGATAGATAGATAGATAGATAGATAGATAGATAGATAGATAGATAGATAGATAGATAGATAGATAGATAGATAATAGAGTGCAATAGATAGAGTGAGGGCGATAGATAGAGTGAGGGCGATAGATAGATAGAGTGAGGGCAATAGATAGACAGAGTGAGGGCAATAGATAGAGTGAGGGCGATAGATAGAATGAGGGTGATAGATAGATAGATAGATTGATAGAGTGTGGGACGATAGATAGATAGAGTGAGGGCGATAGATAGATAGATAGATAGATAGATAGATAGATAGATAGATAGATAGATAGATAGATAGATAGATAGATAGATAGATAGATAGATAGATAGATAGATAGATAGATAGATAGATAGATAGATAGATAGATAGATAGATAGATAGATAGATAGAGTGAGGAAGATAGATAGAGTGAGTGTGATAGATAGATAGATAGATAGATAGATAGATAGATAGATAGATAGATAGATAGATAGATAGATAGATAGATAGATAGATAGATAGATAGATAGATAGATAGATAGATAGATAGATAGATAGATAGATAGATAGATAGATAGATAGATAGATAGATAGATAGATAGATAGATAGATAGATAGATAGTAAGATAGATAGAGTGAGGGTGATAGATAGATAGAGTGAGGGCGATAGATAGAGAGATAGAGTGAGAGCGATAGATAGATAGACTGGGGGCGATAGATAGATAGAGTGAGGGCGATAGATAGAGTGAGGGTGATAGATAGATAGATAGATAGATAGATAGATAGATAGATAGATAGATAGATAGATAGATAGATAGATAGATAGATAGATAGATAGATAGATAGATAGAGTGAGTGAGGGCTATAGATAGAGTGAGTGAGGGCAATAGATAGATAGACAGATAGACGGACAGATAGATAGCGATAGATTGATAGACAGATAGATAGAGTGAGGGCGATCGATAGATAGATAGATAGAGTGATGGTGATAGATAGGGTGAGTGCGTTAGATAGACAGATAAAGTGAGGGCGATAGATAGATTGATAGATAAATAGATAGATAGATAGATAGATAGATAGATAGATAGATAGATAGATAGATAGATAGATAGATAGATAGATAGATAGATAGATAGATAGATAGATAGATAGATAGAGTGAGGGCGATAGATAGAGTGGGGGCGATAGATAGATAGAGTGAGGGCAATAGATAGACAGAGTGAGGGCGATAGATAGATAGAGTGAGGGCGATAGACAGATAGATGGATAGATAGATAGATAGATAGATAGATAGATTGATAGATAGATAGATAGATAGATAGATAGATGATAGATAGATAGATAGATAGATAGATAGATAGATAGAGTGATAGATAGATAGATAGATAGATAGATAGATAGATAGATAGATAGATAGATAGATAGATAGATAGATAGATAGATAGATAGATAGATAGATAGATAGATGGATAGATAGAGTGAGGGCGATAGATAGATAGATAGATAGATAGATAGATAGATAGATAGATAGATAGATAGATAGATAGATAGATAGATAGATAGATAGATAATAGAGTGCAATCGATAGAGTGAGGGCGATAGATAGAGTGAGGGCGATAGATAGATAGAGTGAGGGCAATTGATAGACAGAGTGAGGGCGATAGATAGCTAGAGTGAGGGCGATAGATAGAATGAGGGTGATAGTTAGATAGATTGATAGAGTGTGGGACGATAGATAGATAGAGTGAGGGCGATAGATAGATAGATAGATAGATAGATAGATAGATAGATAGATAGATAGATAGATAGATAGATAGATAGATAGATAGATAGATAGATAGATAGATAGATAGATAGATAGATAGATAGATAGATAGATAGATAGATAGATAGATAGATAGATAGATAGATAGATAGATAGATAGATAGATAGATAGATAGATAGATAGATAGATAGATAGATAGATAGAAAGAGTGAGGGTGATAGATAGATAGATAGATAGATAGATAGATAGATAGATAGATAGATAGATAGATAGATCGATAGATCGATAGATAGATAGATAGATAGATAGATAGATAGATAGATAGATAGATAGATAGATAGATAGATAGATAGATAGATAGATAGATAGATAGATAGATAGATAGATAGATAGATAGATAGATAGATAGATAGATAGATAGATAGATAGATAGATAGATAGATAGATAGATAGATAGATAGATAGATAGATGAGTGAGGGCAATTGATAGACAGAGTGAGGGCGATAGATAGCTAGAGTGAGGGCGATAGATAGAATGAGGGTGATAGTTAGATAGATTGATAGAGTGTGGGACGATAGATAGATAGAGTGAGGGCGATAGATAGATAGATAGATAGATAGATAGATAGATAGATAGATAGATAGATAGATAGATAGATAGATAGATAGATAGATAGATAGATAGATAGATAGATAGATAGATAGATAGATAGATAGATAGATAGATAGATAGATAGATAGATAGATAGATAGATAGATAGATAGATAGATAGATAGATAGAAAGAGTGAGGGTGATAGATAGATAGATAGATAGATAGAATAGATAGATAGATAGATAGATAGATAGAAAGATAGATAGATAGATAGATAGATAGATAGATAGATAGATAGATAGATAGATAGATAGATAGATAGATAGATAGATAGATAGATAGATAGATAGATAGATAGATAGATAGATAGATAGATAGATAGATAGATAGATAGATAGATAGATAGATAGATAGATAGATAGATTGAGGGAGATAGATAGATAGATAGATAGATAGATAGATAGATAGATAGATAGATAGATAGATAGATAGATAGATAGATAGATAGATAGATAGATAGATAGATAGCGTGAGGGCGATAGATAGATAGAGTGAGGGCGAGGATAGATAGAGTGAGGGCGATAGATACATAGATAGAGTGAGGGAGAGAGATAGATAGTGTGATGGCGATAGATAGATAGAGTGAGGGCGATAGATAGATAAATAGATAGAAAGATAGATAGATAGATAGATAGATAGATAGATAGATAGATAGATAGATAGATAGATAGATAGATAGATAGATAGATAGATAGATAGATAGATAGATAGATAGATAGATAGACAAATAGATAGAGTGAGGGCGATAGATAGAAAGAGTGAGGGTGATAGATAGAGTGAGGGAGATAGTAGAGTGAGAGCGATAGATAGAGTGAGGGCAATAGATAGATAGAGTGAGGGCAATAGATAGATAGAGTGAGGGCGATAGATAGATAGATTGATAGGCTGAGGGCGATAGAGAGAGGGTGATAGATAGATAGATTGATAGAGTGAGGGGCGATAGATAGATAGAATGCGGTCGATAGATAGATAGAGTGAGGGCGATAGATAGATAGATAGATAGATAGATAGATAGATAGATAGATAGATAGATAGATAGATAGATAGATAGATAGATAGATAGATAGATAGATAGATAGATAGATAGATAGATAGATAGATAGATAGATGGATAGATAGAGTGAGGGCGATAGATAGATAGATAGATAGATAGATAGATAGATAGATAGATAGATAGATAGATAGATAGATAGATAGATAGATAGATAGATAGATAGATAGATAGATAGATAGATAGATAGATAGATAGATAGATAGATAGATAGATAGATAGATAGATAGATAGAATGAGGGCGATATATAGAGTGAGGGCGATAGATAGATAGAGTGAGGGCAATAGATAGACAGAGTGAGGGCGATAGATAGATAGAGTGAGGGCGATAGACAGATAGATGGATAGATAGATAGATAGATAGATAGATAGATAGATTGATAGATAGATAGATAGATAGATAGATAGATAGATAGATAGATGATAGATAGATAGATAGATAGATAGATAGATAGATAGATAGATAGAGTGATAGATAGATAGATAGATAGATAGATAGATAGATAGATAGATAGATAGATAGATAGATAGATAGATAGATAGATAGATAGATAGATAGATAGATAGATAGATAGATAGATAGATAGATAGATAGATAGATAGATAGATAGATAGATAGATAGATAGATAGATAGATAGATAGATAGATAGATGGATAGATAGAGTGAGGGCGATAGATAGATAGATAGATAGATAGATAGATAGATAGATAGATAGATAGATAGATAGATAGATAGATAGATAGATAGATAGATAGATAGATAGATAGATAGATAGATAGATAGATAGATAATAGAGTGCAATCGATAGAGTGAGGGCGATAGATAGAGTGAGGGCGATAGATAGATAGATAGATAGATAGATAGATAGATAGATAGATAGATAGATAGATAGATAGATAGATAGATAGATAGATAGATAGATAGATAGATAGATAGATAGATAGATAGATAGATAGATAGATAGATAGATAGATAGATAGATAGATAGAGTGAGGGCGATAGATAGAGTGAGGGCGATAGATAGATAGAGTGAGGGCAATAGATAGACAGAGTGAGGGCGATAGATAGATAGAGTGAGGGCGATAGACAGATAGATGGATAGATAGATAGATAGATAGATAGATAGATAGATAGATTGATAGATAGATAGATAGATAGATAGATAGATAGATAGATAGATAGATAGATAGATAGATAGATAGATAGATGATAGATAGATAGATAGATAGATAGATAGATAGATAGATAGAGTGATAGATAGATAGATAGATAGATAGATAGATAGATAGATGGATAGATAGAGTGAGGGCGATAGATAGATAGATAGATAGATAGATAGATAGATAGATAGATAGATAGATAGATAGATAGATAGATAGATAGATAGATAGATAATAGAGTGCAATCGATAGAGTGAGGGCGATAGATAGAGTGAGGGCGATAGATAGATAGAGTGAGGGCAATTGATAGACAGAGTGAGGGCGATAGATAGCTAGAGTGAGGGCGATAGATAGAGTGAGGGCGATAGATACATAGATAGAGTGAGGGAGAGAGATAGATAGTGTGATGGCGATAGATAGATAGAGTGAGGGCGATAGATAGATAAATAGATAGAAAGATAGATAGATAGATAGATAGATAGATAGATAGATAGATAGATAGATAGATAGATAGATAGATAGATAGATAGATAGATAGATAGATAGATAGATAGATAGATAGATAGATAGATAGATAGATAGATAGATAGATAGACAAATAGATAGAGTGAGGGCGATAGATAGAAAGAGTGAGGGTGATAGATAGAGTGAGGGAGATAGTAGAGTGAGAGCGATAGATAGAGTGAGGGCAATAGATAAATAGAGTGAGGGCAATAGATAGATAGAGTGAGGGCGATAGATAGATAGATTGATAGGCTGAGGGCGATAGAGAGAGGGTGATAGATAGATAGATTGATAGAGTGAGGGGCGATAGATAGATAGAATGCGGTCGATAGATAGATAGAGTGAGGGCGATAGATAGATAGATAGATAGATAGATAGATAGATAGAGTGAGGGCGATAGATAGAGAGATAGAGTGAGAGCGATAGATAGATAGACTGGGGGCGATAGATAGATAGAGTGAGGGCGATAGATAGAGTGAGGGTGATAGATAGATAGATAGATAGATAGATAGATAGATAGATAGATAGATAGATAGATAGATAGATAGATAGATAGATAGATAGATAGATAGATAGATAGAGTGAGTGAGGGCTATAGATAGAGTGAGTGAGGGCAATAGATAGATAGACAGATAGACGGACAGATAGATAGCGATAGATTGATAGACAGATAGATAGAGTGAGGGCGATCGATAGATAGATAGATAGAGTGATGGTGATAGATAGGGTGAGTGCGTTAGATAGACAGATAAAGTGAGGGCGATAGATAGATTGATAGATAAATAGATAGATAGATAGATAGATAGATAGATAGATAGATAGATAGATAGATAGATAGATAGATAGATAGATAGATAGATAGATAGATAGATAGATAGATAGAGTGAGGGCGATAGATAGAGTGGGGGCGATAGATAGATAGAGTGAGGGCAATAGATAGACAGAGTGAGGGCGATAGATAGATAGAGTGAGGGCGATAGACAGATAGATGGATAGATAGATAGATAGATAGATAGATAGATTGATAGATAGATAGATAGATAGATAGATAGATGATAGATAGATAGATAGATAGATAGATAGATAGATAGAGTGATAGATAGATAGATAGATAGATAGATAGATAGATAGATAGATAGATAGATAGATAGATAGATAGATAGATAGATAGATAGATAGATAGATAGATAGATGGATAGATAGAGTGAGGGCGATAGATAGATAGATAGATAGATAGATAGATAGATAGATAGATAGATAGATAGATAGATAGATAGATAGATAGATAGATAGATAATAGAGTGCAATCGATAGAGTGAGGGCGATAGATAGAGTGAGGGCGATAGATAGATAGAGTGAGGGCAATTGATAGACAGAGTGAGGGCGATAGATAGCTAGAGTGAGGGCGATAGATAGAATGAGGGTGATAGTTAGATAGATTGATAGAGTGTGGGACGATAGATAGATAGAGTGAGGGCGATAGATAGATAGATAGATAGATAGATAGATAGATAGATAGATAGATAGATAGATAGATAGATAGATAGATAGATAGATAGATAGATAGATAGATAGATAGATAGATAGATAGATAGATAGATAGATAGATAGATAGATAGATAGATAGATAGATAGATAGATAGATAGATAGATAGATAGATAGATAGATAGATAGATAGATAGATAGATAGATAGATAGATAGAAAGAGTGAGGGTGATAGATAGATAGATAGATAGATAGATAGATAGATAGATAGATAGATAGATAGATAGATCGATAGATCGATAGATAGATAGATAGATAGATAGATAGATAGATAGATAGATAGATAGATAGATAGATAGATAGATAGATAGATAGATAGATAGATAGATAGATAGATAGATAGATAGATAGATAGATAGATAGATAGATAGATAGATAGATAGATAGATAGATAGATAGATAGATAGATAGATAGATAGATAGATAGAGTGAGGGCAATTGATAGACAGAGTGAGGGCGATAGATAGCTAGAGTGAGGGCGATAGATAGAATGAGGGTGATAGTTAGATAGATTGATAGAGTGTGGGACGATAGATAGATAGAGTGAGGGCGATAGATAGATAGATAGATAGATAGATAGATAGATAGATAGATAGATAGATAGATAGATAGATAGATAGATAGATAGATAGATAGATAGATAGATAGATAGATAGATAGATAGATAGATAGATAGATAGATAGATAGATAGATAGATAGATAGATAGATAGATAGATAGATAGATAGATAGATAGAAAGAGTGAGGGTGATAGATAGATAGATAGATAGATAGATAGATAGATAGATAGATAGATAGATAGATAGAAAGATAGATAGATAGATAGATAGATAGATAGATAGATAGATAGATAGATAGATAGATAGATAGATAGATAGATAGATAGATAGATAGATAGATAGATAGATAGATAGATAGATAGATAGATAGATAGATAGATAGATAGATAGATAGATAGATAGATAGATTGAGGGAGATAGATAGATAGATAGATAGATAGATAGATAGATAGATAGATAGATAGATAGATAGATAGATAGATAGATAGATAGATAGATAGATAGATAGATAGATAGCGTGAGGGCGATAGATAGATAGAGTGAGGGCGAGGATAGATAGAGTGAGGGCGATAGATACATAGATAGAGTGAGGGAGAGAGATAGATAGTGTGATGGCGATAGATAGATAGAGTGAGGGCGATAGATAGATAAATAGATAGAAAGATAGATAGATAGATAGATAGATAGATAGATAGATAGATAGATAGATAGATAGATAGATAGATAGATAGATAGATAGATAGATAGATAGATAGATAGATAGATAGATAGACAAATAGATAGAGTGAGGGCGATAGATAGAAAGAGTGAGGGTGATAGATAGAGTGAGGGAGATAGTAGAGTGAGAGCGATAGATAGAGTGAGGGCAATAGATAGATAGAGTGAGGGCAATAGATAGATAGAGTGAGGGCGATAGATAGATAGATTGATAGGCTGAGGGCGATAGAGAGAGGGTGATAGATAGATAGATTGATAGAGTGAGGGGCGATAGATAGATAGAATGCGGTCGATAGATAGATAGAGTGAGGGCGATAGATAGATAGATAGATAGATAGATAGATAGATAGATAGATAGATAGATAGATAGATAGATAGATAGATAGATAGATAGATAGATAGATAGATAGATAGATAGATAGATAGATAGATGGATAGATAGAGTGAGGGCGATAGATAGATAGATAGATAGATAGATAG